>NC_092795.1:35692591-35730781 GCF_918797505.1 Bemisia tabaci
CGAAATTAAGTCCAGGACTTGTCCTGTCTTCGAATGTCGACACAGTCTAGAACTGCGGAAACCGTGATTTCAAACTATCACGTAAAACACCAACGAAGTTAAGTCCCATTGGACCGTTCGGAGCGCCCGCAACATCGTACGAATACTTCAAACATGGCATCGTCGAACGCAAAGATCCGCCAACTGTTTCACCAACGAGGTTAAGTCAGCATACTCAACATGGGCCGTGTAGAGCGCCTTCAAAACCGCATGGATACTTCCAACATTGCATCATCGAGGGCAAAGATGCGCAGATTGCTTGGATGACGATTACCGTCGAGTGCGCCGTTTCCGGCAAAGGCTGCTATCTCAACTGGATATTTTCACCGGCTTTTGACTTTTTCACCACCTCAATGATTTTGCTCTACAGTTTGACTTCAACTTGAACAGTGTTTCACTTGCTTAAGGAGGAAAGTTTAGCCGCAATTGGAGATCAGAATAGATCGTTGTAATTTTCACATGAACTTTGTGTAGATCGTATTTCGTGAGTATGTGAACAAATCCGATTTTATGGCCATCATTTTTTCTTGGAGTTCGACACCGGAAAATTTCTTCTTCGGGATACGTTTAATTACTGGCGGTTTCCGTGCATTTTTCATTGGACGATTAAGTTCTGAGCGAAATTAATGTGGCAATAATTTTGCAGCTCTTGATTGTGGGCATACGCGATTCCAGTTGCTGTTTTCGACGAATGGTTGAAACGAAATCCAGTTGAAACTCCCCTCAGCACACGTGAAGAGATGGGAAAAGGGCTGGAAACGTTGCGACGATAGGTATGTTTGGCATGGAACCCAAAGACCGGAAAAAACTGTACTAATTTATGGACAATACACAACACAGCCGTGGTAAGGAAAACACCCGCATGAACATCCGGATGTTACCACCTTCTCTAAAACATTCATTTTTAGGAAAATTGATCGATATTTTTCTTTAAAATTTTCAGAAACTGTAGATTAAGTTGAGAATGAAATTCTCTAAGGAAGTAGGAGAAAAATATCCACAAGTTTCCTGGAAAATTGGTGTTTTAATGGAGAAAATTCAGCAACGTCCGAAGGCTCCGGCGTTATTCTTTAGCACGGCAGAAAATTCAAGTTGCAGACAGCCCCTGCAAGCTATAGGCATTTTCTTATACACTTTCGTTTCACAGGCTACACGAGAATTGGGCATACTTTTGGAAATGGGAACTACTATTTCAGGCTCATTTCAAAGATATTTGTGGCCCTTTAAGTCCCCCCCCCCCCCTATTTAGATAGATAATTATTAGGAATGAGCGAGAAATAATGACCATTAATTATTGCAAAAAGAATTTATATTGAACGTCTTAAAACATGGTGATCTGGTGTAATATTGGGAAAGTATTCGTCAACATTACAGAATTTAATGACTACTTCTAATAATTGCGACTAATTCGTGCGGAAGCGATGAATATCCGTCGACAGCCCCTGACGGTTAGGCAAATGGTACCTTATGGAGGTACTCGAGTTGAGCTTCCATAAATTTGATTTCATTACAGTTAATTTAATCTTTTTTTCTTGCATGGCTTTTTGCCGAATGCGTGGGAAGACAATGCCGAGGAAAATGACATTCCTAGGTATTAGTTTTTTAATCTTGATAGAGGTCCCATAAAAAATACTTCCGAATTGATTATCATAGATTAGGCCTACATTTTCTTTATAAATCGAACTCAGTAATTAATTAAATCTTGCGATTGAAAGATCTTAGGTTCTGTTTGCGCTAAAAACCTCTGAGTGTCTTAAAAATGACCAAAATTGCTTTCTGTATTGCTTTTTAGAGGTTATTTTAAATGTGTCACTAAAGTTGTTTTCTTCTTTTTGCCATAAAAAATAGAGTTCTAGAGAAAGCAGGATGAGACAATGTATTCCGATAAATTAAAAAAATCATCCTTCTCAAATAAAAAAGAAAGCAATTTTGGCCATTCTGAGACAAACTCTAAGTCCTAAGCTCATTGTCATTCTGAGATCTTAAAATTTATCACATCAGTTATGTCTAAAACATAATAAAATTTCATAATTTACGATGCTACATATATAGTTTGCTGCTAACTGCAACCAGTTGTGACTGAAATGCCAGAAACTTGGTTTCATAGTCATTTTACGTAACGTACAACTTCAACTTTACGCATTTTTATTGCAAGTACCTAGAGGAAATTAACTTTTCGCCAGTTTTCATCGATGATTCAGTTACGACAAATATTGTTAACATTACAAACATCTTAAAATCTAAATTACATGTTCAGTTTCAGTAATACCACTGTCGGAAAAAATTCATCATCACCATACGAAACATGTTTGAACGTTTCCACATTTGCCACTACTCTACATTCTCATCGATATTTCAAAAACCGCCGCGTTTGAGTTTATTTCAAAAACCCAAACTTTGAGTATACAAGTACAGAAAAAACCAAATTCAGTAGGTGTTCGCGTTTTTCGCAAAGCGAAAACCTAGAAAAGAAAATCAGGCGTCTGAGCTAAGAATCACTGTCAGGCCAGTCACGTTTGAATAAAACGCAATAATTAATTCAAAATTAACAGACTGAACGTCCTCAGTGTCAGTTACGTCAACGGCATTATGACAAAATTTTTAGCTTATAATAATTTTCTTGTAGACTGAGTAAGAAAAACCACGGGGTTTCTGATACCGAATTTTCAAAGTGAGGCGTCAAAATTATTGAAAGTTAGCTACTAGCACCGAGAGGATCCTGAAAAACATTGGAGCTTCTAAACATGGGCGGGAGTGGGAGCGTTATGTGGATAGAGAGAGGGGGGGGGGGGGGAGAACACCTCGTTAGGGAGAGTCAAGGGACATTAAAAAGCTCCCCTTGAAGGGAGATAGGTGGAATTCCTCTGCAGTTTAGAAGAGGAGCTCAGGCGATTTCTCTAGCCTAGCGGGGGGAGGGAAGGGGGGCATTTCCGCAAAATCTTAAGAAATAGAGTCACCTCAGGAGCATCTTAAAGCTGTTCTTACTATCACATTACACTACACCCGGCCCAATTTACTTTCGAAACTTCAGCTTCTTTACTTTCGAAATAATAGAAACGCATTTCAAATTGAGGACGGGGAGGACGGGAGGGGGGGGTGAATTTTTTAGTATCAAAATTATCAGATTTGAAAGTCTAGTAAACTAACAACATTGAAGGAAAACACAAAGACCTAACATCTGTCAGATCGACGGCCGACGCTTGGATTCGTTTAAGCTTATAAAGGTCGATTCAAAAGTAAAGGTGCCTTTCGTTGAAGAACTTGATCCATGAATTTACCCTAAAATAATTACTCTCGCCAGTTCAATTCAAACTTTAAACCAAACTAAAGTGAGTTCCAAACACAAAAGAAACTCGCAAATTGTCTAATTGATTGATGCGATTTTGTAGGGCTAAATTTGAGGTAAAATGCCCGCGTCGGATTGATTCATTGACAGAACAAACGCGTCGACACTGATAATCAGTGCATGAAGACGCGTGATCAAAAGTTAAGAGGAGCTGAGATGAAAGGCGGCTAGCAAATTGAAAAATCATCAAGGAAATCTCCCCGTCCCAAAGTGTGTTAAGTAATTTATGAACGCTCCCTTTGCTACAACCCAAGATCGTCGGTGAAAAGTTTCAAGTGAGCTATGATCTCCAAATTAATTTAAACTGATAAATCGATTTGATTTTAAAAGGAAAGTTGGAAGCGATTTTGCCTCGAGCATTCCGCGTTTAAGTTGACACCTCCATGAGCTAGTAACTTTATTCTAACGATAAATTGATGTAAATTTTTCTATCACGCTGATAAATTAGAAAAATTTGAATTGAAAAATCAAGCTTAAATATATTGGTCTAAAGTGGAACAGTCGTTCAGGAAATGTGTAGTCCTAAAAAAACTCTTCGGTAAAAAATAAGAACTGCAACAACAGATGGGCCCGGGTAAAATTGAAGTAGCGGGCTACTTGGGGGTCGGGGGGACCCCCGCCTAGAAAAGGGGAGGTCCGGGGGCGGGGGACTCCCCCGGTATTTTTAAATTGAAAATAAAATAGATGCACGTAGAACTTATGCAATATAAATTTCAAGGCTTTTGATAGCTCTAATTGCCAAACATGACTAACAAGAATTATTGAGAGAAGAGGTGGACCAGAGGGGCTCGTGAGACTGCGGGAGAGGGCCCCGAACTTTGTTAAAACGTAGAAATTATGCTTACGCGGGAGTTTACAAATTGCTCCCGTGCGTCAACAATTTTAGAGCCACTGGAACAATGGTAAATGAAGTAGTAGTGGTAGTAGTAGTAGTAGTAGTAGCAGCAGCAGCAGTAAAATAATTGTATAATAATAATTTAAAAATATTGATTTTTGTATATCAGGACAGATTCGATAAAAAGGGAAAAAAAGTTTTTCAAAGGCTGCATCATTCAGTGGTGCCCAACCCGGGTTTTTCATACGAGCAGCTATTCACTTTTGAAATAGGGGGAAGCTCTGGTTTTTTCCCCCAGAATTGTGACTTCCCCCTAGAATTTTGAATCCCTTCTAGGGTTTTGACATCCCCCCCTAGAATTGTGACTTCGCTCCCTAGAATTTTGACTTCCCCCCGTAGAATTTTGACTCCCCCCTAGAATTTTCACTTCTCTCCCTAGAATTTTGACTTTCCCCCTAGAATTTCATGCAAAAATAAACTGAATTGAAAATAAGCGGAATTTACATGAAAACCTGTAAGAAATGCCTCAAATTGCCCCCAAATAACATCAAAAATGTCAAAATTTTCCGGGGGAGGCCCTCTTGACCCCCCCCCCTCGCCTGGGGGGTATTCCATACCCCCAGATTCCCCGGTGGGGGGGCGAAGAAATTCAGATTTGGGGGGGGGGGAACTCGTATGAATTCAAAATTTTTCAGGGGGGATGGGCACCACTGGCATCATTTGCGTCCCATGGTCAATTTCGACAAGAACCACTCATTTGCGTCCCGCGTAAAAAAGTAGGAAAATCCGAGAAGCTGCAAGCCGGCAACATCACGCTGTGGGTTTACTCTCACTTATCATAGAGCATATAGCATATTTATCATGGATAGAGCATATTTTAACTTTTAAACGAACATACATGTTCATGATTTTCACTTTAGATACGTTTAGGGGCAAAAGGAGCAGAGCTCATATACCTCGCAATCATTCTTTAATTTACAGAGTTCATTCACTCTACTTTTTGCTGAGGCCCAAAATGATAATTTGTGGAGGATTCCTCCTCACGGCCTCATTTTCTTCATCTAGTCTTGTAAACGAACATACATGTTCATGATTTTCACTTTGGATACGTTAAGGGGCAAAAGGAGCAGAGCTCATATACCTCGCAAACTTTCTTTAATTTACAGAGTTCATTCATTCTACTTTTGCTGAGGCCTAAAATAAAAGTTTGTGGAGGATTCCTCCTCACGGCCTCATTTTCTTCATCAAGTCTTGGTTTCGGGCCGACAAGGTTTAAGATATAATTGTGCGACTATTAGTACCATACAGTTCCGCACTTTATGAAAAATAAATAATATTATGATTGTACAGCGGGACGCAAATGAATGTCCCCATTCCGAAGGAAGGACGCGCGCGAGTCGTCACTTTTTTCTAAAGAAAGCAGCTGTGGCATTTTTTGACCATGGGACGCAAAGTTAGATGCAGCCTTTTCCTAGAATTAAAATTTGGTGCCTTATATAAAGGGTCAGAGGTGGATATTCGGCCCCGGAAAGTTCCGTTAGATCCGGGTTCCGTTCCGGCACCCGGAACGGAACCCGAACCTCTTCGCCGCGACGTGCAAACCACGGCAATGGCGCCCAACCCAACGGCCACAGGCCAGTTCCGGCGGGAGTTCGATCCGTAGACTTTGCCTCTCGGCGGCACTGCGCCCAGGGTGGAGGGTGCATTAAGAAAAACGGCCTCCCGAGGTTACCACAAGTACGGAAAAGCGCTCGCTGCATCAAAAGGTTACGTTCAAGCTCCCATCAAAATGAAATCATCGCTGACCCCATAATAATGGGAGTTTAAGATCGTAACCTGATGGTGTAACGAGAGCCACATGCACTCACGGTTGTCAAACCCTCACCTGGACAGTAGGTCGAACGGACTCTCGAAAGCTTTTTCCGGGGAAAAAACCATCGACAGACTGCTCGACCAACTGCCCACCCGACGGTCTGGCAAACCACACGCACTCACCGTTTGTCAAACCCTCAGATGGACAGTAGGTCGAACGGACTCTCGAAAGCTTTTTCCGAGGAAAAAGCGATCGACAGACTGCTCAACCAACTGCCCACCCGACGGTCTATCAAACCACATGCACTCTCATCGCTCAATTTGTCAAACAGTCAGATGGGCAGTAGGTCGAACGGTCTCTCGAAAGCTTTTTCCGGGGAAAAGACCAGCAACAGACTGCTCGACCAACTGCCCACCCGACGGTCCAACAAACCACATGCACTCTCATCGCACCATTTGTCAAACAGACGGTCTATCAAACCACATGCATTCTCATCGCACCATTTGTCAAACAGTCCGATGGGCAGTAGGTCGAACGGTCTCTCGAAAGCTTTTTCCGGGGAAAAAACCATCGACAGCCTGCTCGACCAACTGCCCACCCGACGGTCCAACAAACCACATGCACTCTCATCGCACCATTTGTCAAACAGACGGTCAATCAAACCACATGCACTCTCATCGCTCCATTTGTCAAACAGTCAGATGGGCAGTTATGGGTCTAACGGTCTCTCGAAAGTTTTTAGGAAAAAACCATCAACAGCCTGCTCGACCAACTGCTCACCCGACGGTCCAACAAACCACATGCACTCTCATAGCACCATTTGTCAAACAGACGGTCTATCAAACCACATGCACTCTCATCGCACCATTTGTCAAACAATCAGATGGGCAGTAGGTCGAACGGTCTCTCGAAAGCTTTTTCCGGGAAAAAAACATCGACAGACTGCTCGACCAACTGCCCACCCGACGGTCCAACATACCACGTTAACTAGCCCTGAGACCCATCTTTCCACCCCCACGTTTTGTTCTACCCTTCCACTCCCCCTTACGCAACATTTACGCGGGTGGGATCAACATTCACCCACTCATGATCAAAAAAACCTGAAATAAAATGAAAAGATTAAGACACAATAAAGTTAAAGGTGATTTGATTGCCGTTATATCAACCGCAAGAACGACATGCAAAATATTGCATCGATTAGTTTCATGTTTTCAGGTTTGTGCCATTTTCATCGAAATTGGAGATCGCATTTCTGTTGTCACGGTACCAAAGAATTCATTTACCAAATTTGACAAACAAATCAAACGTGATAAAGGCAGGGTTTTTTCAGAGGAAAGATTTCGCATTCAAGTGGGGTAGCAATACCAGTATCGAATGCGATAATTTCCTTCTGAAAAAAACTTAGCCGTTATTACGCTAAATGTCTTCGGCTTTGCTAAGTGAATCCTTCAGTCTCGTGACAACAGAAATGGCGATCTCAAAATCCGATAAAAATGTCAAGAAATCTGAAAACGTGGAACTAATCGATGCGATATAGCGCATGCCATTCCGACACAAAATATGGCGGTCATCAAATCGCCTTAAGAAGGATCTTCAGCTTCTACGCAATGCATCCTGAGAAAGATCGATTTACTTCAAATTTTAACCTTCTGCTGAATTATTTTAAGAAAATCGAAATTTCAGTCTCAGGATAAAACATTGAGGAATGTTCGTGCCAAAAATCATCCTCTAAAGCCTTAAAACAGAGCCAACAGTACTGTTTCCAATAAACAATCGGTATCGATACTTTGAATCTGTTGCAAACTGGAAACAATACTTTAAACTTTATTTAAGTCTGTGGAAGATGATTATCGAAGCGAAAATTCCATAATGATTTGCCTACAGACTGAAATTTCGATTTTCCCAAAATAATCCACCAAATGGTTGAAATTTTAATAATATCAATCGTACTCAGAATGTATGGCGCAAAAGCTGAATATCATACCTTGGACACTTTAAGAAACACGAAACAGAGCTAGAAACAATTTAATACGATAAATTCAAAGGTAAGTAATGATTTTCAAAAATAGTTACACTAATGAAAAGAAGAGACATGAGTTCAGTTAAATGATGCGCGAAAGATAAAATGGATACAAAAGGTCAATTTTTTAGAGAGGAACTCTAATCCTCCTATCTGTGGATGAAATGGAATGCATTTTGAAATCAGGAACTTCAATTTCTGGCTCCGTTTAAAAACAACATATGTACCATCAGTTTCCCTGTGCACATAAGTGTTTTCACGGACGAGCCAGAAAGTGTAGTTCCGAATTGCAAAATGTAGTCCGTAATTTCAAACGCGTTCGAAAGTATTCATCGGGGAAGGATGGGGGGGGAGAGAGAGAGGAGATATCATTGAAATGCTAAAAAGCGGGAAAGTGCCGAAAACGGGATGGGGGAGGGGAGAGAGTGAGAGGTAATCTGCGCTTATTATGTAACTCGGTGGCGACAGGAAGGAGGGTTGTCTGGAAATACACGCGCTATCGGCAGATTAGACGGCGAGCGAGCAATTTGGCTCGGAAGGGTCTGATAAGACAGAATGACTGGATCTTTCGGCTGAAATCCTCGGAGCCTGAAAGAATTCCTAGAAAGGTTTTTCGAGTGCGTACCTGCCGCATCCGGTGCGACTGGGTTGGGTAGAGCGGAGTTCGTTTCTCCGCTTCCCGCCAATTCTGCCGTGCTAGGAAAGGACGCCAGATGAATCTTCAGATGTTGCCAAATCTGCTCTTAAAGCATAAGAATTTTCAAAGCAATCTGCGATTTTTCTCGAATGTATCACAGAATTGTATTTGCTATTAAATCTAAAGTGTTTGACAAGTACGAGAGAAAATACCTGACACTCTCCTTTTGGCTGCAGGCGCTTGACACAAAGTCATTGAACAACAGAAAAAGAAAACAAAAAACTCTCCTTTAAAATAAAAATTTTAGGTATTGGAGGAAGTTCGGCAACTTCCGAAGTCTCATACGACGTTGTTACATAGAACGGCAGAATTGGACTACATTTTGCAATTATAATTTCGCCTGATCCATGAAGACACCTATGTCTCCGGGAAGACTAATGGTGCTTAAGTTGTTTTAAAACTGAGGCAGAAATTTAAGTTCCTAATTGCAAAATGTAGTAAAGATATTTTGCTGATTTTTCCTCACGCATGAAACAAATTCTGATCGGCATTCTCCTCTGAGAGAACAATTTGGCGCACTTAAGAGGATTTTCTGGAGACATTTTTGGTAGAAACATCCTCTAAAGAACTTTCGTCCCTCCCCCCCCCCCCCTTCCTTAGGGTTTTCGACGAGATGACACTCTTGACATTTGCGTCTTAATATTGTGAAAAAATATATTTGAAAAGTTATAGGAAAAATATTAAGTTTCACTAATGAGCCTACATTACATTCTCATAGGGGTCTAAGCCCTTACTTTACAGGGCGGAGTTAGAGTCTGTCCAGTGCGAGGGGAGATTTAAAGGAAACAGCACTGGGAAATCTGATATTACCTACTGATCTCACCACTTTGAAACTTATCAAAATACTAGGGTTCTACTTGAAACTTTCCAAAATTAAGAAAAATCTAATAAACTACGTGCTTTTATCGTGATGTTTCAAAATTTCCAGCCTATTTTCTGTTTTCTATTTTATTTCCGAAGAGAAACAAGCCGACCTCATGGCTTGAAATTGGAACAGAGAACTATTCTCTAATAAAGCAGCAAAATTAAACAAGTTTTTCAGAACTAGCGTTATCTAGCTTCCCAAAAAAATTAGGTATGGCAGGAAGTCTCCAATGCCGAAAATAAAGTGGTTTCGCACTGAGGATAGATATTGATATAATCATCGACATTGAAGGAACAATTTAAAGGCATGAGGTGGAAATGGAGGGTGAGAAATAATCTGCAAATTACGAATTGGGCACATCTCCTAGGTGAAACTGCAGGAACGCGTATCTCGTTGCGGCGTTTCGAAACCTATACTTCCGATTCACATAATCCGAAAAACAAAACAAAATCATCACTATTGCTTCAAATCATGGGTCCTTCAACTCACAGAGCAGAAAAAAAACAAAATCATCACTATTGCTTCAAATTTTCATGGGTCCTCCAACTCGCAGAACAGAAAAAAACAAAATCATCACTATTGCTTCAAATTTTCATGGGTCCTTCAACTCACAGAGCAGAGAAATCAGGGAGGTTTCTACAATATGAAATTAGGTACTTCTTGATTAAAAAAATAAAATATGACAGGAAGTCTGCAACGTCGCAAACCGAGATACGCATTGGAACAGTTTCATGGTCGATGTAAATTGGTAGACTTCAGTCTCAGAAAACACTAACGATGCCGAGATGTCGATAATTATGGTGAAATAAAACTTTTCTGGAACTTCGTGCTGAGATCAGATTTTTGGCAGAAATTTGCTATGCTCAATTAAGGTAGAGAAAGAAATCACCCTGTGTGCTTAAATCTAGAACCTTTAGTAGATAAAAAATTTCGATGAATGGAGATAGGTAAGGGCATAACGACAAGATTCGTGTGTGCCTATCCTCCACATTTCCGAGAGGAGAACAATACCTACGACAAAATTTGAGAAAAATAGAGGTACAATAAACAATAAATGACACCGTATTTGGGCAGAATCTAAATGAAGGCTAGCAACTTGAAAGGACTTTCAAAATCAAACCTGACAATCCGGAACCGAAGCCACGAATACCAGCACTAAAAAGGTTGTGATCAGAAGAGCAGGTGTCCAACATTTTCTTTCCGAGTATGGTAAGTTGCACGCGATCGGATAATTGAAATATTGACGCGAAGCCGAGAAAACATGAAGAATTTGCTGATTCCTTTCCAACCAAACAAAACGGATAACGCACGAAATGAACTTGTATAAAACAAAAGGAAGCGAGAAAGTACGAAACTTGGGGTAATGGTCGCCATTCCCATCCCGCGTTCGGAGGAGAGCACCGAATTCCGCGAAAAGTCATCGAAAATTGCGCACGTACACCCGAAAACCGCGCTACTAAGACGATGAAAACCGATTGAAATTTCGAAGATGTCACATGCCGATTACCCCAAAGCAGGCCACAAGTCCACAAGCGAACAGAGTTCATTTTGGCAAAATGGGGAATGCTCGCCGCGACGTTGAACATCCGATTCCGCAAACCGCACTACTAAAACGACGAAAACCGATTGAAATTTCGAAGATGTCACATGTCGATTCACTTAAACGCAGGCCACAAGTCCACGAGCGAACAGAGTTCATTTTGGCAAAATGCTCACCGCGGCGTTGAAAATCCGATTCAAGAAACCAACTTACAACGTACGATTGTTTTCACACACCGAAAAGTTTTCGCGAAACACAACAAACGAGACTCTTAACACGACACGGCGATATAGAAAGCGAATTGACCCGAAATTATAAGAAACTTCTAGCCAAGGATGCTAATGCCGACTTCACGCACGGAAGGGACGCGGAACGTGTCTGAGCGGCGGCCGGCGGTGAACTGAGAACTGATCAAGCGGAGAGAGGGGTGGCAGGAGAAAAGCATACGGTCTCAACTCTGATTGGCGCGTGGTGAATGTCTGCTCCGACTGGAGAGACGATGTTTTCTTGGCGTCGCACGGTGGGTCGAATCACGAACCGCCCGGACATGGAATTTTGCACATTTTGGTTTCGTCACCTACGTTGAGTCTCCGCTCTTAAATCATTGATCCTTACGCATTTTTAGTCGCAGATTTCATTTTTCATTATAATTAGACTAATTATTGCGTTCAGATACATATTTCAACTTATTTTCAGCGGAAAAAAGGACATCCTGTCCATCAGCAGAATAATTTGCGTCTCGATAGCCTGAGTGCAAAAACACCGACCTCCGTTGCGGCGTTTCAAACTTACCGCACGGGAAAAAATTAAATGTTGCTCTAGCATTTAAAATGTTAAAAAAATGCGCGGCAAGTATAAATGCTAATTTTAAAACAACAAAATGCTATATTTACTACGTCTACGGTTAAATGGACGAAGTCAATGCTGAGTCAGCATTTTTTAAAAAGTAAAATTAGCATTTGATACTTGTTGCACATGTTTTCAACAATAAAAATGCTAAATCAACATTCAATTTTTTACCGTGGGCTCCAATTTTATTTTCTTGGGAAGAATCAAGCCAACTCTGTGGCTTGAAATCAATATAGAATATTTTGCCGACGGAAAAGAAAATTCAAGGTAGTTTTTAAGAAATTGCGTTGACTAGTTTTCCAAATAAAAAACGCCTTATGACCAGGCCCGCCACAAGGGGGGGGGGGGATACTGGGTCCCTGGTACCGGGGCCCGGGCCCTGGAGGGGCCCGTGACGCAGGTGACAAACCACTACGAATTCATGTGTAACCCTTGTCTCGTAGGGAAAAGTGAAAAAATTACCCTAAAAATTCCGCAAAAGGTGAATAAAGTTTCAAAAACACGCTAGGGCACTATAAAATTTGTCTTACTTTTTTAGAGATTTCTATCTATTTTCAAGATTTTGAGTATATCGACGGTGAAACTACCAAACCACGTATCTCGTTTGCGGTGTTTAAAAATCTACGTTCACATTTTATTTTTTTGAAGTAGACCAAATCAATATCATTCCTTGAAATTTTCACGGAATTTTCTCCGCACAAAGAGGAAAAATCACAGAAATTTTCAAGACTGGATGTTGAGTAGTTTTTCATTTAAAAAATAAAGTATGACAGGAAGTCTGCGACGTCGCAAACCGAGATACGTGGTTTGGTAGTTTCACCGTCGATATGTAGAATGATATATTTAGTAACTGCGTTTCATTTTCTTTCGTTGTCGGATGCTAAGAGGCTCCTGTCTGGGCATCCTCGACTTCAATGGCTCAACTCCCTTACCATAGACGTACGAAAGGGGAGTCCAGGGGGGCCCGGCTCCCCCTAGAATTGAAAAGTATCATCTGCCCCCCTCAAAAAAAAATTTATAGATGTTTTGAATGCAACAATTTGAAAGTATTTGGTGCTGAAAGTAAAAAAAAAAGGTAATTATTCTGCAGAAATTGATGGAAAATCTCCATCATAAGAGCTTCAAAATGCGTCCAAATAGATTTAAATTTTCAAAAATTTCCCGGGGGAGGCCCCCCGGACCCCCCTCTGTGCTAGGGGCCCGGGCCAGAAAACTGGTACCAGGGCCCGAGATGGGATGTGGCGGGCCTGCTTATGACAGGCAGTCTACAGCGTAGCGTCGCGAACGGAGATATGTGGTTTCGCCCTTTGGCTATCGCTTTTTACCTTATTTGAATCGGGGTTTTAAGTGTTCAAGTTCAAGGGCATAGGCGGATCCAGACATTTTGAACGGAGGGCGAAAAAGGGTCAGGGGGCTTCTCCCAGAGAATTTTCGAAATTTTAATACTATAACGCTCCATTTAACAATTGGGTGGATACGTCCTTTGAGACGCAATCTGTGTTATTTTCTGGTGTTACATGGGTAGATTACGCCGTCCGACCGGGAAAGCGCGTGAACTGAAATTTTGTAAAAAAAAATGCACGTCACGTTTTCCCATGTATTTTTGGCTGCTGAATGGAGAATTTGTAGGTGTCTGAAATGATGAATTTCGTGTTTAGTTGGACGCTTCCAAGTGAGCTGAACACGGGGATAGCCTTGGTTCATAAATTGAACAATTGTTGTAGGAGTTATCAGAAAATGATCTAATTTGCTTAAATACATGCGTTTAAATGGGAAATACCGCCAGATGACGTCACTAGGCGGAGCATTTTCCCACTTTTAAATCTATTTTTATACAATTTCCCACAGTAGAAAAACAATTACTATACTGCAAAATCAGCTCTTTAGGCACTTTCGGACGAAGCAATAAAACATTTGCGTGCAAGTTCTCCATTCGAAAATGGCATTGGTTTTTCCTCCCCGCACCAAAAATTCTATATTCTGAGAAGTTTTTCTATATGATGAAAAATTTCGATTTTTCATAGGAAAACAACAGATGTAGAAGTAAAGCGTAGATCAGTTTCGGACTGATCGATAAAAATGACATTACGATCACCTATAAAATGCCCAGCGTTTTCTCATTGCAGACCAATAAAATTCTTCTTTTCTTTATTAGCCACCATTTTATGAATTTTATTACGATATCATTTGTGCATTATTCCTCTAGTAGCTTTTTTGGTAGCCAATTTTTCTGGATACTGGATCTTCATGGATCAGTCTACACTGTTCTACCAAGGTTCCCAGTCAATATGCGTAAATAGGTTGTTAAAAATTTGTCTACGTTATTAGTTTTTCGGTACTGAGGAGGAAGGTACATATCAAAACAGAGATATTTCAATATGTTATTAGTAAAATGTATCGACCGTGAAACTTCCAAACCACATATCTCGTCTGCGATGTTAAAAATCTCCGCTCTTTTTTTTTCATTTAGGAAAACAAATCAACATCTATCTTTCAGGTTTTTTGTCAGAATTCACTTCGCACAGCAAAGAAAAATCGTGGAGGTTTATTTGGTTTTGATGTATTTCAATATTTTCCTCGACGAGAACAAGCTTCCTTATAATCAGAAATCGTCATAAATCTATCGAGAGAATATATCACCTCGCGAACAATTTTTCCTGAGTGAGAAAACATTTTACTAATAACTTGCGAAACCACGTATCTCTATTCTGCCGTGCTAAGGAAAAACACCGTATGAGCCTTTAGACGTTGCCAAGTTTCTTCCGATAAAACCCGAATTTACTGGGAAAATTGTGAATATTATTTTCCAAAATTAAACAATTTTTTAGGCGCTTTAATTTAAAATATCTGAAAATTTCAAGGAACAATAAACATGCATTTTTTCAAAAATACAAGTTTTATCAAAGATAATTTGGCTACTCTCGAATGTTCATAGGGCGTCTTTCCTTAGCACGGCAGTATTATGGTGCTTCAAAATGTCTGCTTCTTTTTTATTTTTTCGATGGACAACAAGCCAGCCAACATTATAGCTTGTAATTTTGACAGAATTTTCTGCTAATGGAGAGGAAAAATCAAGAAAGTTTTCGATGAATTAGTTTTTCAAGGAAACTATGATGTATGGCAAGAAGTCTAAAACGTCTCAAATGGAGATGCTTAGTTTCGCACCTTGGCCATCGATTTCTCGAGAATTCCTGAACAGTGGCGTGGCGCGAATGATCGATTATCGATATTCATCCATCTAAAGCTATGGTAAAGAATCGATCATTAACGTGTTCGCTGCAAGCGCTTTGTTTGTCCGTCCTTTTTCATAGGTTTAGAGGGCAGATCAATCGATATGTCGCAGGCAAATAGTGAAATCAGGAATTTTCTCAAATGTCTGGTCTGGGCAGATAGTTAAATTTTGACGGTCTACAAAATTTTGTGAACTAATAGCGATGAATCAGAATGGGCCTTTTTCAAGGCTCCTTTGAAAATGAAATTGCCGGATCAATTTGCTAGGTTGTTAAAGTTCTCTCAGAATAAGGACGGGATAGTAACAGAGCCCGTATAGAAATGAAACTCTAAATTCATCATAGAGAACGAATGGAGAAAATAATATAATGAAATAAAAAGAGTTCTGAAGTGAGTAGAATCGCAGCCTTAGACGGGCGTGCTGGAGCAGCCTTAGACGGGCGTGCCAGTGGAAGGAAACAGCCTTAGACGGGCGTGTCCCTTAGAGCATGAGTAAGGCAGCCTTAGACAGGCGTGCCCTTTGAAGCATAGAGAAGCAGCCTTAAACGGGCGTGCTAGAGCAACCTTAGACGGGCGTGCTCGTTGTGAGTGCTTTGAGTGAGAAATAGCAACTGAACTAAAAGTGGCTCCTGCCGCGGTATTTATAAGGGTGGTTACATAATCGTGAAAGGTGGCGTGATGTGATTACATAACCGGTGATAACTGGCCTGGCAGTTACGCAACTGGTTATACAACCGCTTATCATGCTCCGGCCTCATTATGCAACCATTAAGGGAAATAATAAAATTCTTTAAATCCTTGGCGTGTCGAATGCCAGGAAACAAATAAATTAGAAATTTAAAAGAAAATACAAATCTCTTAATTTGCATGCCCAGCTTGGGCGAAATAAACACAAAATTGACTCTTGTCCCATTCATACCCCCCACCAATTTTTTGGTACGCCAAAAAATTTATACAAACACATACATGGTAAATTTTCAACACAGTGATCGATAAAACTGCACTAAAATGGAATAAAATTGTAATCTTTGGTTTTATGCATGAGTATGGAAATGAAACTACCTCTTTTTTTAAAAAATTCAAATTGTCCTTCAAATAATAGCTTTATTGGAAGCAAATAATGAGAAAATCAAGGGTGTACATTTCGATCTAGTACATAGACGAATTCAAAAATGGCCTATGCTGCGAAGGAGCTGCTCTACCTCGCTGGGGTACATGCGTTTAAATTGCCCTGATTGGAAATGTAGCCTAAACTGTTTTACGCGCCTTTTTCCTTCATTTCTCCGCAAGTAGTCTCGCATAAGCCTAATTTCGTGCGGGGTGATGATTTCGAAGTTTTGATCTGGTTGAGACTCTTCAGGTTCCGGAGTAGGTTCAGGTTCCGGAGTAGGTTCAGGTTCCGGAGTAGGTTCAGGTTCCGGGTGCTCCTCAAAATTCTGTTAATTTCTGCGTCGCGAGCGGTTGTTAGGAACGTTCTTTTTTTTGTTGATTCCTTTGACGAATCCTTCAATTTGCCGGTAATAACCCAACCATAAATACTCTCAAGAGCGCAGCATTTATCTTCTGTTAAAATTTTGTTTCCGGTATAGATGTAGGGAAAAAGTTCTGCTCCGATTAAGAGATCAATTTCAGAGGGCTTGCCATAGCCCGGGTCCGCTAGCGTGAGATGCTGCCATTGTTGCACGATTTCTGGGTTTAGTGGAGTCGTGGGTAACTGATCTGTGATGATGGTCAAAACTGATGATGGTCAAATGGCCCGAGGGACCATGAATCAGAATGGGCCTTTTTTCAAGGCTCCTTTGAAAATGAAATTGCCGGATCAATTTGCTAGGTTGTTAAAGTTCTCTCAGAATAAGGACGGGATAGTAACAGAGCCCGTATAGAAATGAAACTCTAAATTCATCATAGAGAACGAATGGAGAAAATAATATAATGAAATAAAAAGAGTTCTGAAGTGAGTAGAATCGCAGCCTTAGACGGGCGTGCTGGAGCAGCCTTAGACGGGCGTGCCAGTGGAAGGAAACAGCCTTAGACGGGCGTGTCCCTTAGAGCATGAGTAAGGCAGCCTTAGACAGGCGTGCCCTTTGAAGCATAGAGAAGCAGCCTTAAACGGGCGTGCTAGAGCAACCTTAGACGGGCGTGCTCGTTGTGAGTGCTTTGAGTGAGAAATAGCAACTGAACTAAAAGTGGCTCCTGCCGCGGTATTTATAAGGGTGGTTACATAATCGTGAAAGGTGGCGTGATGTGATTACATAACCGGTGATAACTGGCCTGGCAGTTACGCAACTGGTTATACAACCGCTTATCATGCTCCGGCCTCATTATGCAACCATTAAGGGAAATAATAAAATTCTTTAAATCCTTGGCGTGTCGAATGCCAGGAAACAAATAAATTAGAAATTTAAAAGAAAATACAAATCTCTTAATTTGCATGCCCAGCTTGGGCGAAATAAACACAAAATTGACTCTTGTCCCATTCATACCCCCCACCAATTTTTTGGTACGCCAAAAAATTTATACAAACACATACATGGTAAATTTTCAACACAGTGATCGATAAAACTGCACTAAAATGGAATAAAATTGTAATCTTTGGTTTTATGCATGAGTATGGAAATGAAACTACCTCTTTTTTTAAAAATTCAAATTGTCCTTCAAATAATAGCTTTATTGGAAGCAAATAATGAGAAAATCAAGGGTGTACATTTCGATCTAGTACATAGACGAATTCAAAAATGGCCTATGCTGCGAAGGAGCTGCTCTACCTCGCTGGGGTACATGCGTTTAAATTGCCCTGATTGGAAATGTAGCCTAAACTGTTTTACGCGCCTTTTTCCTTCATTTCTCCGCAAGTAGTCTCGCATAAGCCTAATTTCGTGCGGGGTGATGATTTCGAAGTTTTGATCTGGTTGAGACTCTTCAGGTTCCGGAGTAGGTTCAGGTTCCGGAGTAGGTTCAGGTTCCGGAGTAGGTTCAGGTTCCGGGGTGCTCCTCAAAATTCTGTTAATTTCTGCGTCGCGAGCGGTTGTTAGGAACGTTCTTTTTTTTGTTGATTCCTTTGACGAATCCTTCAATTTGCCGGTAATAACCCAACCATAAATACTCTCAAGAGCGCAGCATTTATCTTCTGTTAAAATTTTGTTTCCGGTATAGATGTAGGGAAAAAGTTCTGCTCCGATTAAGAGATCAATTTCAGAGGGCTTGCCATAGCCCGGTCCGCTAGCGTGAGATGCTGCCATTGTTGCACGATTTCTGGGTTTAGTGGAGTCGTGGGTAACTGATCTGTGATGATGGTCAAAACTTCAGCTTTGGTAGTAAGTACTGGTCTTTGCTGATGCAAGGGTTTGATGCTTATATCTACATCTCCCCAGAATTTTAGGTTTTGGTTACCAAGTCCTGAAACTTCGGCGTGGTATTCGTTAATTTTAAGCCCTAGGCGTTGGGCGCAGGTTTTAGTGATGAAAGTTGACATTGCAGCGGAGTCAATGACTGCTCTAACGGTTTCAAAATGACCGTTTGATAACTTTAGGCCAACTAACGCAGTTCCAAGAAGTATGGAATGATCTTTACTCCCTTTCACTTGTGCTGGCAAATTAACATTTACGCAACTTATACTGGGATTTTGAGAATCTCTTTCGCAGCCGGACGATGTGGCAACAAAGGATTTTTCCGGTATATGCAGGAGAGTGTGATGCGGCTCTCTGCAGATTTTGCAGGTGTACTTGCATTTGCAGTTGCGCGCGTCGGAATGGGTGTCCGAGAGGCAATTTTTGCATCGATTCCAGCTTTTGACCTTTGCAATACGAGAATCCACAGGAAGATTTTTAAAATCCTCGCACCAATATAGAGGATGATTTTCGGAGCACAGGGCGCATTTCTGATTTCGATTTTTGTTAGTTTTCTTGCCATTGTGCTCCTTTGGTCCTATGCTTACAAAATTTCTCGAATTTCCTCCTTTATTGTAGGTATTTTTCGGAGCAGGATCGTTGTTAAACTTTGATTTGTAATTATCCAGTTGTGCGCATTCTCCCTGCAAGAAAGATTCAAGCTCCTTAAACTCCGGATATTTCGTAGAATCTTCTCTAGAGTCCTCAAAACGCCTGCGAATTCCGAAAGAGAGCTTTTGGATTATGACTGTAGTAAGCAGCAATGCATATTCATTCTCATTCCTTTTAAGTGCGGTGAGAGCATTCATATGTTCACGAACCTTAGAGAGAAGACCTGGCAACGCTGTATTTTGTGGGGCATCCGGTAGCTCGAGTAAGCTGCTCAGATGATAGTGGATATGTCGCCGTTCATTGTTGTAACGTAAACACAAGGCGTCCCATGCTACGATATAGTTTTCGGCGGTCAGTTCCAGCGTACCCACGAGCTGCTTAGCCTCACCTTCTAATCTAGAAATGAGATATTGGAATTTTTCCATGTTGGAAAGTGATTTTGATTTATGAATGCTCGTTTCAAATAAGCTGTGGAAAGCAGACCAATCTCGCAGTTTACCAGAAAATTTTGGTAACTCAAGTCTGGGTAGCTTCACCTGATGCTCAACTTTATTCTCGCCATGATTGGATGGGACCCCTGTTCTGGCGGTGGAGGACTTTGTAGCCTCTGCCTTTTCTTTGTTTATTAGGTATAAGGCTTGACAGTTTTCAATCAGTCCATCAAACTGCTCTTGTTGCTTGTCTAACGAAACCCTGTATTTTTCCGAGAGCTTTTGATTTAGCCTGATCATTTCTTGGCGGACACCGTCCATTTTTTCTTGTAATTTGACAATCCTGTCCATTGAAAACAAAAATTGGCCGACGTTATTTGGAGATATTTCTCGATTTATCTTGTCAAAGATTTTTTGAACTGCCGCGAAAATGTCGGCCCTGTGATCAACTAGTACTAGTAAAGAAGAGTATGCCTGTTGTGCCTCTTCTTTGGGGGTTTGCCCTGGCCCCTTGTCTGAACCAGGGTTCGATTTTTCGGGGAACTCATCACCCGGCATGATGCTGAAATCAGAAATCTAAAGTGCTGAAAATCCTAAGTCCTATAGTCTGGACTATTTTCCCTAGCGCTTGTTCTGTTCTTTAACCTTATCTTAAAGTTAAGAGGGTTAAATAAGATCCGGCCCGAGGGACCATGAATCAGAATGGGCCTTTTTCAAGGCTCCTTTGAAAATGAAATTGCCGGATCAATTTGCTAGGTTGTTAAAGTTCTCTCAGAATAAGGACGGGATAGTAACAGAGCCCGTATAGAAATGAAACTCTAAATTCATCATAGAGAACGAATGGAGAAAATAATATAATGAAATAAAAAGAGTTCTGAAGTGAGTAGAATCGCAGCCTTAGACGGGCGTGCTGGAGCAGCCTTAGACGGGCGTGCCAGTGGAAGGAAACAGCCTTAGACGGGCGTGTCCCTTAGAGCATGAGTAAGGCAGCCTTAGACAGGCGTGCCCTTTGAAGCATAGAGAAGCAGCCTTAAACGGGCGTGCTAGAGCAACCTTAGACGGGCGTGCTCGTTGTGAGTGCTTGAACGAGAAATAGCAACTGAACTAAAAGTGGCTCCTGCCGCGGTATTTATAAGGGTGGTTACATAATCGTGAAAGGTGGCGTGATGTGATTACATAACCGGTGATAACTGGCCTGGCAGTTACGCAACTGGTTATACAACCGCTTATCATGCTCCGGCCTCATTATGCAACCATTAAGGGAAATAATAAAATTCTTTAAATCCTTGGCGTGTCGAATGCCAGGAAACAAATAAATTAGAAATTTAAAAGAAAATACAAATCTCTTAATTTGCATGCCCAGCTTGGGCGAAATAAACACAAAATTGACTCTTGTCCCATTCAAGCGAAGAGCTCACGAGTTTTCAATATTTTTGGAAAAATAACTCATCAAACTTACGAACTATTTTTGTCTCTCTCTCTTCAATTTCTTCTCATATTTTTAAATTTTGAAATTCTCAAAATTCTGTATTTTATGACATGCTGAGAATTTCGAGATGAGTGTCTGTTCAGGGGCTGAAAATTGTTTAAAATACTTTTGTGTGATGCAAATTTTTATTAAAATGTTTTTCTTACGGGAGCAATTAATTATTTTGTCTAAAATGAGGAAAAGAATCAGAATTTCAATCCCAGTTAGAATATTTGACTTTTTGCCTAGGCATTTGACAAAATGCCTGATTTTACCATTTGCCTGCGACGGATAATATACCTATCGCAAAGCACACCACGCCACTGTTCCTGAACCACTTTGGGAGGCTGTGTGCACTCTGTGCACTAAAAGGAAAACCAATACCCAAATCATAAAGTAAGACTCTTTGGGTGGCTGTCTCCATCAAAGACTTGACATCTTATTGTGAGAAATCCAAATGTCCGGCATTATGCAGGTTTCGACCCACCGTGCGTCGCGTCAAGTTCGGTTGTGTTCCCTCGAAAAGAGATAAGCGCAGCAAGCGAGTGCCGATTTCTTTCGGGTAGAAAAAGGCGGGAGCTGCGTGGCGTGGTTTACCCTACCTCAGACCGCCCGCCCGCCCGCCCACCGGATGTTGAATTCACGTTATCTGAAACCAACATCAAATCTCTTCTTGCCACCGCTACTGTTGATTTGAGAAGTCCGAGACTTTTCCCCGATGCCAAGTTGTGCTAAAATTAAGAATTGACATGCGATCATATTCCTCGGTTATCATCATAGGGACCCATAGTGCTGCCGTGCTAAGGAAGAACGCCGTATGAACATTCATGAGTTGCCAAGTTTCCTTCGATAAAATGTTTATTTTTGCGGAACGTTATGAATATTTTTCCTTGAAATTTTCAGGAGCCTCAGGTAAAATTGCGCACAAAATTATCTGAAAAATTGGAGGGAGAATTTGCACAAGTTTACCAGGA
Organism: Bemisia tabaci; assembly: GCF_918797505.1. Taxonomy (NCBI): domain Eukaryota; kingdom Metazoa; phylum Arthropoda; class Insecta; order Hemiptera; family Aleyrodidae; genus Bemisia; species Bemisia tabaci. Next base: position 35,714,698 of record NC_092795.1, read on the forward strand.
AATTCATGTTTTATCAAAGGGAATTTGACAACGCCTGAAGGTTCATACGGCGTTTTTCCTTAGCTCGGCAGAGTGTGCATCGTGATATTCAACAAAATAAAGTCAGCTTTTTTTATCGAGTATTTCAACATTTTGCTTTGCACTTTGCACCTGAAATTTAAAAATAAAAAAGTTAAAAATACGCTTATAAACTTATGAAGATGCCGTAAATCGACATCCAAATAATTACATTGAGTCATCGACGGTGAAATACCAGACCACGTTTCTCGGTTTGCGTTGTTGCCGACTCCCTGCCAAGCAAAAAATCTTAGATGGAAAACAAACTCAATGTGTTTATTGAAAAATGTTTCTTATTTTTCTTCTCGGTGAGTAAAAAACTCTGGGAAAATTTCAAGGAATGATATTGATTTAACACCCTAAATACCTTAAGTCATCGGAGTCCGATTCACTTTGAAAAAGTGCCTAGATTCACCTCCAATTTCAACAGTAGCTATACTTTTAAAAATAAGAATTATATATTTATGATCGTTCTGGAGGAATGGATTCTTAATTTATTCCCGCGGGAATTCATGAATTTCACATTCAAAATTTTAAATCATGTGAATATATTAGGACCGGAAACTCTCTATTTCCATGAATGATAATTTGCGAGCGGCTTCGATCATAATTGCTCAAATATCGTGGGCGTAAATCAGCAAAATATGTAGTTCATCAATTATATTAAAATGTAACTACGCGCAGGCCCGCCACAAGGGGGGGGGGGGGATACCGGGTCCCTGGTACCGGGGGGGCCGGTTCCCAGAGGGAGCCCGTTCTGCTCGTGAAAAGCCACCACGAATTCACATGCAACCCTTGTTTAGTAAGAAAAAGTGAAAAATTTACCCTACAAATTTCACAAAAGGTGAATAAATTTTCAAAAACACGCTGGGGCACTGTAGAATTCTTCTGAAATTTTCAAAGTAGTATACTTCTTGGAAAATTTCCATCTATTTTCAAGATTTTCTGTGCAGAAGGATATTTTTAGTAACTGCGTTTCATTTTCTTCCGTCGTCGTCATATACTAAGAGTCCTCAGTCTGGGCATCCTCGACTACAATGGCTCATGGCTCAACTCCCTTGCCATAGACAAACGAAGAGGGAGTCCAGGGGGGTCTGGTCCCCTAAGAATTGAAAATTGTATCATATGCCCCCCTCAAAAATTAAAATTTTCCAAATGTTTTGAATGCAACAATTCGGAAGTATTTTGTGCTGAAAGTAGAAAAAAAGTGTAATTATTCCTCAGGACCCCCCCCCCCCCCCCCCTAGAGTCCCTTTATACGGAGAGTCAAGACAATTCGGCTCATGGATGTCACAAACGGGAATAAAGATTACAGAAATTGAACGTTTTTCGTAATCTTTGATCGGCCCATTCTCAAATGCCTTTCTCCGTTCCTCCTCTCATTCCGTTTGTTCCTTGCCGAACCCGTAATTCCCTGGTCCATTCCAGATTATAATCTTTGCAATTGGTGAAAATGTAATCTTTATTCCCGTTTGTGACACTGTGGAGGCCTAAAATACGGGAACCAATCAGAAATGGATTCAAATTGTCTTGACTCTCAGTATAAAGGGACTCTCACCCCCCCCCCCCCCCCCCCCCGGTGCTTGGGACCTTAAAACTGGTACCAGAGCCCGAGATGGGATGTGGTGGGCCTGACTACGCGTTAACGTAAAACTGAGGCGTTTTCCGAGACGACCGGGAGAATTTTATCTGCAATCGGATCTAAATTATCTAAATGTTTCAAAATATAATACTCATAACTTTTCTTAAAACAAGTATTTCATTGAAAGAAATTTGACAACTCTCGAATATGCATACGACGCGCGGCGTATCAGCAAGGTAGAATGGACATCCGTGCCTAGGGGAGGTGAGACCGAGTTTATCTGGCCCTTCCTTTCCTTTCGCAAGTTTTCTTGGCGTAATTTGTTCGAGCGTTCCAGGCAGGTGTTTTGACCACCCGAGCACTATCTCTTTTGAACCACACCGATTCCCCCTTTGATTCTGACTTGAGCCTCGATCAGAAAATTTTCTCCGACACCGCGTCGCCGGCCGGTCGCCAAACCGAGATACCGAGATTCTGCCGAGCGGATGTTCTGCGTCGTATCTGAACAAACAGTGACCACCCATATAACATACTCCTCCTCCCCCCCCTCCCGAGACTGATCGGAAACGTCAAGTATAAAACTTCGTGCTCGTATGCACGTTAAAGCGAGGGAGGCGATTCACCATCTGCTGTGCTAAGGAAAAACGTCGTATGAAAATTCATGAGTTGCCATATTTAACAAGATTTATAATGTATTTTTTAGGAAAGTTACTCATATTTTTCCTTGAAATTTTTAGGTATTTTAGATCAAATTGCGAACAAAATCGTCTGAAACTTTTGAATCAAAACATCAAAAAAATTTCAGTCAAGTCGGTATTTATAGAGGGGAATCTGGCAACGCCTAAAGGCTCATACTGCGTTTTTCCTTGGCACGGCAGCATTGTGAAGTAGCTTGTAATTTTGAGAAGCTAATTTTCTGTGTTAAGTTCAGAGTTCGTTTCACCGCTAAAAGACGTTGGGATTTTTTAAGCAATAATTGAATTAAAAGGTATATAACAGCATGCTGTGGGAAAGTCAATTATCACAACGGTACATGAATTTCACCTTATCTATATTATACAGCTACAAGCAAAATCTTACATATTATGCGTATAGGGCCCGCGAAGCGGGCCTGAGGGCGCGAGGCGCCCTCCCGGGGGTTGGGCCGCGTAGCGGTCAGGGGGCAGGGCCCCCTAGTATTCAATACGAATAGCTGTGAGAAACTCTTCCGAGGTAAATATCTGAGGTGATAGTAGAGCCGAGTTTCTACTTTAAAAATACCACTTAAAAAGAAAAAGCACAAATTATTTGTGAAAATTAATATAACGGCAAAAAAGGGAGATAGCGTTATATCTAACATAAGTAAAAAAATACACCTTTTTAGAAGAATACACGGTGTCCTAGACCACCCACACAAGGCTATTTTCTCAGTTATTTTAAGTCGGATGAAATCGGGAATAATAGAAATGGAAGGGAAATTGACCCCGGAAGGAATCTGAATTCCATACTCCCGAAGCCCCTCCTGTCAGCTTCAAAAGTGGGAGTGAATATAAAGAGGTAAAATAGAGAGGAGCATACTGCCGTGCTAAGAAAGAACGCCGTATGAGTTTTCAGGCATTGCCAAATTTCTTCTGGCTAATCACTAATTTTCAGGACAATGTTTGGATATTTTTCTGTCAATTTATCAGATAATTTTGTTTGTAATTCGATCTTAAGTGTCTGAAACTGTCAAGGAAAAATATTCATAATTTTCCTCATAAATAAAAATTGTATCCGAGGAAATTTGGCAACTCTCGAATGTTCATACGGCTTTCTTCCTTAGCACGGCAGCATAATAGGGCTGTTACGATGTACCTGCAGTTTTAATAGGAGCCGATCGAACAAGTTAAATGTGAGATTACTTCTTGCTAGAGCCGTGTATCGTCCTCTACGTTGGAGACATGACACTTTCCTGACTTTGTGTAACATGATAACTGAACTGAAGTATCTAAATACTCTCTGATACTGTTGGGGTATCAATAAAGAACATTTCCTATCGTTCACCAAACATCAACTTCTAAACTGGCTCCTGTGTTACACCGCAATCACACGCTGAATGTGGAGCTTAATGTGGCTTGAATGTGGAAGTCATCGGCCCGATGCCTGAATTTTGCGCGCGACGCGCAAAATTCAGCAACGATTCTCAGCAACCATCGGACCAATTTTGAATTTGTCTGAACTATTCGAGTAGATTTGATACACATCTGGATGAAAATAACTCGAATTTGCTAAATTTCAGCCGTTGGGCGATGACTGTTGACTTCCACATTCAGGTGCTAAATTCAGCGTCTGATTGTGGCATATAACGGCATTAAGTTTTGTAACTTTTCTGTTGCGGATGTTACATTTTCACATGCCTTGACAAAATGAGGAAAAATATTACTTGTGCTTGAACTTTTCTGCTCTTTGAGGGTTGTTTGATATTCTTGAGGAACTGAACTGTAACTCCATTTGGTTCAACTCACTGCACATTGCATCTTTAAGAATAATAACCGTTATTATTCTTTAAGATGCAATATGGGCAGTGAATAAAAATCACTCCAAGCATAACCCCGAAAATCACTGGTCTAAACATGCCTTTCAGAGAAACTGGAGAATCCTGCCCCTGCGAATCCAGAAACTTGAAATGAAAAGTAAACTCATTCCATAAAATTGAAGAGTTTTCCTATTCGGCGCACACCAATTTTATCGTGCACTTGTAAAGTTGATTTTTTAACCTCTAAAATATAAAAAAAAATAGTTGCCCTATTCTAGATTGATAGCCTCAAGATACTTTAAGGCGTACGATTCGTGCGGTGACGAAAAGTCGTCAATGGTATGTGAAATCGCCTTCAAGCAGGTGCTCTGTGCAGCGCTATTCTCAAACATGAAAAGTTGCCTAGCTGCCATGTGCACGGCGAGGCGAGTCAGCGAGTGAAGTTACCTTACCTGCAATGTACAGCGATGAATCAAAATTATACAAGTTTTGTATATATTTCGTCAATTATTGAAGTTGGGATTATATTTAATTTGAGTGAATTATTTGTTGAAAATACATCTTTGGAACATTTATTCCAAGTAATGGCAACAATAATTTAAATCTCATCAACCAAAGTATTAAATTGGCTTCATTATTAGGTATGCTATGGACAGGGTGGCAAAATTTCATGAAAAATAAAATCTTGCAATTTCACGTGAAATATATCATGAAATTTCAAAAATTCATGAAAGATATTGAAAAATACTGGCTCCTCTTCATGTTTCCAAAATGTAAAAATTGTACTATCTGCTATCTTTGGTAGTTTGATAGGGTTAAACAACAGTAATATTCAAAAAATAATAGGGTATAGGTCTATAGCTAATATTTGTTGGTTTATTTATAGTATAAGAATTAGATTAAGATTTTTTTTAATATATTTTGTAAGATACGTAGTTATGCTTTGTTCATTAATTAATATTTTGATAAAGTACAACATTTTTTATGTTAATCAATTTAAATTTAGGTCTTTAAATTTATCCACAAAAGTTATAATTTTTATTTATGGTTTAAGAATTTCTGGATTTCCTCCCTTTCTTGGGTTTTCTAATTAAATGATTGGTAATTCACTATTCTTGGTATCTTGGGTTTAAATTTTTGATAAGATTAATAATCTTAATTTCGATTTTGGCAGTTTATTTTTATTTACAGCTTTTTTTCTTTATCTTCTATTTTGTGCGTTTGCGAGCGGATTGCATACTCTAGCCCCTGAAAAATGTGAAATATTTCACATCCTCGTGAGGTTTCATGAAATATTTCACTGAAATTTCCAATCTTTTTATTTCTCTCTTACGTTTCATGCCAACCTAGCAATGGAAGATAATAGCATATTGGTACGTGTGGTTAAAGATCAGTTTAAAAATAAAAACAATCCAAAATCGCAAGATATGGTTGTAATATTCTACACAAGTGACAAACCCATAAACGCACGATAAGGAGAAAATAGGGACAAGTAACCGTCTTTTGTGCCCATAATTAACTGAAATTATTACACGATGCTTCACAAAATGACCTTGAAAAATTCAAAAGCATCTAGATGTAAGTTTGTGCACGGTCTGTTCCTCGGGTCACGTTTGCATCAATTTCTTGCTATAGTTTTTGTCTTTGTCACCGCTGGAGAGCTTATGACGTATCATGGAAGTTGCCAAGCGTTTTGTTTGGTTTTTAAAAAATCCAACCATAGAACTGCTGCGTAATATCGCGCTGCGGACAGAAGTTGGTAGAAACTGTTCCTCGCTACTCGGGTCACGATTTTTCAGCCCGCTCTTACTGAACAGTGGCGCCGATTCAAGAACAAATCCCAAAGTATAAATCTCAATACAATATACATTGTTTTAAACAAAATTTGGCAACCAAAAACAGAACCATGGAGGCTGGAAATTTTCTGGAATCGTCCGATGACGAGATAATCGATTTGAAGATGGAAAGAGGGTTGTGAGTATTTGCCGATACTATATCCGAATGAGACTTTGTAGTTAGATGACGTGATGAAGTGATAAGTGGTGGAAATGGATCATGACGTTATCAAGTACCGAGCGTCAACAACTCCGAGGAGCAAATTCTATACCTCATTCATGATACTTTTAATGTCTGCCGTTTCAATTTTCATCATTAGGAGCAAGGTGCATCTCCTCTTCTTTCATGCCCCTAAGTGGTAACTTTAAAACCCTCCCGCTGGATACTTACCGCATCATCCATTTCCTCTGAGTTGGGATCAAGAAATTGATGTTCATTGACTTTTATTGGACGTATTTTTATCAAACGGAGCTAAGCGCCAATTTGAGTTTCTTTTGAGGAATTTAGAATCCCGGATAGCGCGTTCTATCAAACGAACCTAAGCGCCATGGAAAAACATTGCGAGTATAGGACGGAATAAGCCGGACGCCCGATTCCGCCGTCAATCCAAGCCCCCCTCTACCTTCCTCACCCTATGGCGCTTAGGTCCGTTTGATAGAAATACGTCCAATTGAAAGAGGTAAAAAACTATGAAGAACTTGAGAAAAACTCAAAAGAGAGGCGATGCCTTTTCTCTGTCAGGACATCAATTTTCACGTCATACCTGACTTGGGTCAGTATATTTTATTTGCATTGAACCGGTCAAATACATATAAAGTATAAAATATTCGTTTATGATTTTCCTTTTTTTTCATTTCCCTGATACTTGACCACATGCAGTTTTTCAAGAACTGTATTAATATATCTCGACTATACATTGATACTATTGTACTAATCATATTCTCTGTTAAAAGGACCCCGCACACCTCTTATGGGAAGCTGCACCACGAAGAATTGCCTTCTGACTTATGTATTTCTATTCGCCTCAAGATGCTGATCAAAAGTTATAATTGCGCCAACTTTCTACGATGCTCCGTTTTCGCAAAAAACCTATGAGAAGATTCAATTATTCGGCGACTATGAATAAAAAAGAACAAAGCATTTGAGAACAGGCCCGATGTGAATAAGGAAAAAACGTAGCATGTGTCCGTCTTCTTATCTGTACCTGCCGACTCAGGGGCTATCTCCCTCCCGCACTCGCCGCCGGTAGACGTTCAGACTTTCCTGTTCTTATGCTCCTCAAGAATCTGATTTGGATGGTGGTCGAGCAAAACGGCAGGCGGAATCCGAGATAAGACTGCCTCTCGTTGCGGGAGTCCCCATGATTTCCTTGTTGACACACAGCAGCCGCTTGTCAATCGAGCACTGAAATGAGGAATCTTTCTGGCTTTTTATCACTGAATAATTGAATCTTCTCATAGGTTTTTTGCGAAAACGGTGCATCGTAGAAAGTTGGCGCAATTATAACTTTTGATCAGCATCTTGAGGAGAATCGAAATACATAAGTCAGAAGGCAATTCTTCGTGGTGCAGCTTCCCATAAGAGGTGTGCGGGGTCCTTTAACTTTTATAATGATGCAAATTTTTCTCGGAGCTTAAGCACGCAGTAATTAAAGTGTTGTATCAATGTGGAAACCAAAGAAAAAATAAGACATTAATCAACACTTGCTTGAGAAATATTTTGTAAGAATATTTATAAAAAGAGAGAGTCTGCCTTCATCATCTATGTGTTACTTTAGCTTTGATAAAATATGTGAGTATTTTCCAGAAACTGAAATTTGGTATGAATTGACCGCATGTGTATATAATCCACATTGAAATCTTTAAGCGTATTAACAGACTATCTTCTCACATAATTTGGGTGCGGGTGTGGCACGATGGAAATAATTGGTGGTGATATTCTACCAACTTCCGGGCACGCACATATTGTTGCTCCTCTGACGTAAGGGCGAATCGTGACTTCCATATGCGAGCCCCGAAAAGCATGGAGTTGTATGGAAAGCAGGGCTCTCGTAGAGATGGCTATACGCTCTTACGTTAGAGGGGCGACGATACGTATGTACTTGCCCAACGTTGTTGAAAATTCGCATTCTTGGCATCATTTTCAAGTCCGCGCGGTCAACCGAAATCGGTAAATATAAGTGAATGGGCAAAGAGATGTACACTAGAAATATTAATGAAAATTACTGATTAAAACAGAATAATTTTAACATAATCAATAAAAATTTATTGTGAGAATATACTTTGTAACTGTCCCAATAGAGCTATGTGATTTCTATCGCAAAGCCCGCCTCCATATTTTTAGGAACTTATAGAAGATGTCTAGAATTTTTTCACTGCCACATTCCTGAGATTAGCGATTTGACGACAGCATAGATAGCTTATTGACTTGACAAATTTTTGGGGTGCATGGAGTAGATGGAGACTTATCAACTTTGACTACTTCATTTTGAAAGTAATGAAGATTTCACTTTCCAGCTCTGTCACGAAATAATTTGATTTCGTAAGAAGTTACAATCATGAGCAAAGAAAACATAAATCAGGGCCCGAGGCCTTTGGCGGTCTAATCAAAAATGAAGGCGCTGACAATGTAAGTAGTAAATAACCGATAAAAAATAATCGACTCTTCACATAGGGGAGTAAAAGATGCTACAAAATATGATTATTTGCATTTTTTGAGATTCGGAACACACATAGAGCTTCCATGCAATTTAATATCACTTTAATGATTCTCTTTCAATTTCATCACATTAAATTGAGGATTGAAGGGTCTGAGGAACCAGCATCGCGTACCTCAAAATCATTATCAATGCCCTACATAAATTAATCATTTTTGTCTGCAGGTGAACTCTATTTACCAGCGAAAGTTTACTCAAAAGAGCCTCTGAGGAAGACCTGATAACATTTTCGCAACTCCGGACGCCATTTGGCTAAAAACTACACCGCACTAGTTGTAAGACAACCTACAACGGGACGCGACAAAAATTATCAGTGGTATCGTGAGATCACTCACAACAGTTTAATGAAATCCTGATTTTTTTGCAACGGAACCCCAATAATACGCACAAAGTTCAAAGTCTCTAGTTATTCAGTTGAATTTTCTCGCTCTTCAACAACCAAAAAACTGAAGGATAGCTCAGCTTTAATTATACAGGCGGCAAAATGATGATGAAGAGGAGGTTTCTACAGTACATTTCTCGGCTCTGGGGCCATCAAACATTGGGAAAATCCATTGCAATAGAAATGAGTTTATCGGCCCCATGAAGGTTACTGTGCCGTCTGTGTAGCAAGGTTTTTGAATTAATCATTAAATAAGTACCTTAAACAAGCTAAGATTTAGGTTACGTTAGTAAGTTTGTCAGTTGAAATGTACGAAATCAAACAAATCAACGCAAAAGTTTCCTCGCACCTCTTGTTTTCAATGCTCTCTGTCCAAGTTGAGGTATGCCATATGTTGCGTAAGATTTGGCAACTATGAATGAAGATGATGCGTGCTGTGCACACTTCAAATCTACGTCATAGTGGTTCCTCGCTCCCTCTTTGAAGCAACCCCCCCCCCCCCCCTCCCACGAACGTAGCTTTGTCTTTTGGGATCCGGGAATATCCCAGCACTGAGCATAAAAGCTCCAGGAAAAACCGCAAGAAGTTGCCAGGTCGCGACTAAAAAGGACGTATTACTTGTTAAATGTTCTTTTTTACAAAGCTACAAAGGAAAGGAAGATAATTTGGTTAAAAAACCTAAAATTGTTATCAGAGGCTGCTTAGAAAATCGGGAATCACAGGGAAAATTGATAAATTTTGGACATCTAGTCCAGTCAATCTAGCATTTTTCTGGGAAAATCTATATATAGAAGGTTTTTTTTGCGGAAACATGTTGCATTAGGCAACCAGAACAACATATCAAAAGTTTACCAAAATCGGCCGTCCGCTAAGGCCGCCATCTTGAAAAAAGGGGGGGCGGGGGGCCAAAATACGCCGCCGGCGACCGGTTTTTAGCTTTTATCTTGAAAAATATCGATGCTACGGAAAAATGTCACTGAACCTTTTAAAAAGATCATAAAATTTCCTATTAGAAACACTATACATTTATCAAGTTGCGACTTCTGGTTCGTGAGATATGGCGGTAGTTTCCTGCGGCTAGGAAAGTCAAATCTTGCGAGAAATCACGTTTTTTCAACAAAATCTGTAATTATCTTAAAAACGGCGAGTCTGAGGCAAAAAAGTGTTCTCACCGGAATGAAAGAGCATGAAATTTTCATGCTAAAAATGCTTATGAATTCACTAGGGGGTCCGCCCCCGGAGCGCTATGCGGTCCGAACCAACGGCGGCTACTACGCGGTGAGGCTCGGCTTGGCCGCGCCATGCATTGTTGCGGTCCAAGATGAAACGGCTTCACTTTTTTGGTAGATTTACCGCGAGGGTAAGTCATATTATCCATTTAAATATGTGCTAATTTCCTTTCATCATGAACCCCCCCCCCCCTCCCCCCTTAGGTCATGCATGTTGTATAGTTAACAAATGTCAACGGTCGCGCTTGAAGATAATGTTATTATTTTATGCTTTCTTATTCAAATTAAATTTGTCAAACAACAAATCTTCTTTCTTCAAAGTAACTAAAAGGAAATGAATTAATACAAAATATAGAAATAGGAATAAGACAAGCATTTCTTCGTTTATTACCTTAAGCGGTGGAATCGTTTATTAATACCTATGTGTTGAAAAGCATGATGGTCTTGAAGGTTCAATTGTTTTTGATGGATACGAACAAAAAGCGCAACAGATTCTACAAAAAGCGTTGAAAGGTGACGACGTGATATCTTTAAGAAATGTCCTGCCTTAATTTTTTGTGAGGACACTCCTCTATCCTTGGCCCAGGACTTGCTTCTATCTATAATGAAAAGAATGAGGCGCGTTTGATTTGCTTGCTATCGAAACACTTTACTACATGGAGTCAAGTTAAAGTATCTCAAGCAGAGGACGATGCGGATACTCTCATCGTAAATGAAGCTCTCAGTCTGCCGAGAGGAACGAAGAAACAAGTTGTTATCGTTGGTAGAAGTACCTATATTGAGAGAGTATGGCCACTGGGCCCCATGGAGAGACTTTTAGGACCCAAAAATGGCGGTGCTTTGTTTTGGTTTTTGTGGATAGGAGGGGGGTCATTGGCAACTTTTGACGGTTTTCACCAACCGCACTTGCTGCCAACCTTACTACATCTAAGATAATTTTTCTCAAAAATTGCACACGATTAGCCTTAAAAATATGTAAAGAATCGCAATAGTGCATTTGGGTAAATTTCTCGTTACGATAAGCAAAGAAAACTACAATTTGAGTCATTTTGCATCACATTAATTTATGGCGTCCGCCATTTTTGGGTCCTAAGGGCTCCATTCAGCCTAAGATGGCTGAGCCAATCAGAGGTGGTAACACCGGTGGCCATACTCTCTCAATATAGGTACTCTAATCGTTGGTGAAGACATTGACCTCCTTGTTCTAATGATAGCTTTGACGCCTGCATCAAGCGACGTCCTATTACTCAAACCAGGTAAGGGCAAATATGCAGCCCAAATTTTTAGCTCAAATCAATTGCGAACATCGAATGTAAATTTGAAGAAGAGCATTCTGTTTATCCATGTCGTCAGTGGATGTGATACTACTTCAGCATTTCGTGGCAAGGGCAAAGGCAAATTTATTAAACTGTTGGAAAAATGTGGCGAAGTCTCTTGTATTGCTGAGAAATTTGATGAAACCGACTGCACTCAAGATGAGCTTTGTCAAGCGGGTGAGCAACTCGTTCTTTTGCTGTATGGTGCTGAAAAATCAGTTACTGCTTTGAACAAATGCAGATTTCAATGTTTTAATCGTGCTTTGGCAAGGCAAAAACTGAGGTGAAACTGCAAACGTTGCCTCATCCAACTTCAGATGCGTGCAAACAACACTTCTTACGTGTATATTATCAAGTTCAACTCTGGAGAGGAAGAAAACGGAATCCCAAAGAATAGGGGTGGAAATCTTCGGAACTCAGGCTTCTCCTTGTGCCTATGCTCAACCCGCCTGACCCCCCCCCCCCCCCCCAAGAACTTTTACAAATCATCTCATGTACATGTTCGAAAGGCTGTAGTAACCGCTGCTCTTGTAAGAGAGCTGCATGGTCTACCATGCAGTGACATTTGTCTACATTGTTCCGGCTTGGGATGCAGCAATCAAGCAGAAACACTCATCGAAGAGGAAGCAGAGGATGAATTTAAACTCCCTCTTTCTATATTTTGTATTAATTCATTTCCTTTTAGTTACTTTGAAGAAAGAAGATTTGTTGTTTGACAAATTTAATTTGAATAAGAAAGCATAAAATAATAACATTATCTTCAAGCGCGACCGTTGACATTTGTTAACTATACAACATGCATGACCTAAGGGGGGAGGGGGGGGGGGTTCATGATGAAAGGAAATTAGCACATATTTAAATGGATAATATGACTTACCCTCGCGGTAAATCTACCAAAAAAGTGAAGCCGTTTCATCTTGGACCGCAACAATGCATGGCGCGGCCAAGCCGAGCCTCACCGCGTAGTAGCCGCCGTTGGTTCGGACCGCATAGCGCTCCGGGGGCGGACCCCCTAGTGAATTCATAAGCATTTTTAGCATGGAAATTTCATGCTCTTTCATTCCGGTGAGAACACTTTTTTGCCTCAGACTCGCCGTTTTTAAGATAATTACAGATTTTGTTGAAAAAACGTGATTTCTCGCAAGATTTGACTTTCCTAGCCGCAGGAAACTACCGCCATATCTCACGAACCAGAAGTCGCAACTTGATAAATGTATAGTGTTTCTAATAGGAAATTTTATGATCTTTTTAAAAGGTTCAGTGACATTTTTCCGTAGCATCGATATTTTTCAAGATAAAAGCTAAAAACCGGTCGCCGGCGGCGTATTTTGGCCCCCCGCCCCCCCTTTTTTCAAGATGGCGGCCTTAGCGGACGGCCGATTTTGGTAAACTTTTGATATGTTGTTCTGGTTGCCTAATGCAACATGTTTCCGCAAAAAAACCTTCTATATATGGATTTTCCCAGATGACCCTTATTTAGAGCTAAATTTACTGGACTAATCGGTCAAACACCTTTATGGTCGAAATTCCATTTCATTCCGCGAATTCGTGTTCGCGACAAGTGTAAAATCACGCTTTCGTTTAAATAATTACAAAACGTGTTTGAAATAATTATTATAAGTTTTTAATGCAAAATTATATGAGACAAATCGCCAACTCTCTTTGCTACGAAAGTCAACACGAACCACTCTTAACTGCTGTAAGAAGCAGAGAAGGAAGCAAAAAAGAGGTCGAGAGGTGAAAAGAAAGAAAAAAGATCAACTCGAAAATACGTATGAAACATCTGGACGTTGTCCATTGACAATGATCCGGACAGTGTCCAATGAAAATCTCAAATGGATCTGCCGTAAAATTCAGTAAATTTATTGGATTATGGATACAATCCATCTGAGCCCCCGAGGCCGGAACATTTCGAGAATGAAAATATTTTTAGACCTAAAGGAATGACAAAATAATTATTTTTTTTTTTTTTTTTTTTTTTTTTTTTTTTTTTTTTTTTGGTAAACGCATAGCATTCAAATTGTATAATTAGGGTCAAACAAAACTACTTTAAATTATGTATTGAAAGTACAGTACAGTATTTATGTATACAATAGGACAAGAAAAAGCGGGGACGAGGCTGAAAAAATACACAATAATTTACAAAATACGGGACGTTCGACCGGTCTCCCGGTCATTATCAACCGTCGGAAAAGAATTAAAAAATCTAAAAAAACAAAAAAAAAAACAAAAGCTAAGAAACGATGTTACTGGTCCCTGGCCATGGCATGGCAGCAAGAAAACAGAAGACAGAAGTACATGGTCTATCTATTTGGCCATCTATGGTCATCTTGGTCTATCTATGGTCGATCTATAGCACGTTAATCGCTATACGGACCGAGCTCAGTGCTAAAGAACCAATTTTAATAAAATTCTTCCAAATAGGCATGTCATCCACTTTGTAAATTCCCTACAAAAATAGGTGCCTCTATGCAGTTCCAATGCTTCTATTTACTGGCTTAAAGTATTTGGTATAAAGTTATTTTAATTTTTGTGTGCTTGAGTACACATAATTTTTAGTCTTCAGTCCTGTAAAATGCAATAATATGTTAATCATAAATTTAAAATAAAAAATATTTTAATTTATTTTTCATCGCGATAATTAGCTATCTTTCATGAAATCGACTTTTCATCTTTGTCCCAATCTTACATCAAGCTGATGAGCTCCAAAAAATGTTGATTCGAACCACATTCGGCAACAGAAAAGTTGAAGATGCCCGGACCTTGACCATGGTACAAGGCCGTGTCACCGCATGATCCATAAGGTAACACAGGTGAAAAATGGATCACGATACTGCAATTATGAACTCGTGATTAGATATATATACCACCCGCGGAGGAAGCTCCTCAGTCGCGTGTCAGGACAGCCCAGCTTAATTTTTTGTTAAGATCCCGCGAGCCACGTGATCAGTGAACTTTTCAACAGCTCTTTGGATTAACGCGATGGCCAGAGAAATTACAATGGTAAGCGCTCCTCTATCTACGATTATTTATCGTATTCTCTGATTTCTTGTAATCACTGCAGCCGGATTGTTGAAACTTTAACTGGCTTTGTTGGCACGATAAGACAAGACATAGCCCTATCTGCGCTGTGCAATATATCGATTTCCGATTCTTGTCGTGTCGACATAAATTTCAACAATCAGGCTCAGATCGGTCAAAATTAAAATATGTATACTAATTCTTGCAAAATCATTGTGGAATTTGATAATTTTTTATATTAATCTTTTTTGTTGCTCATCTTACCAAGGTTGTCCACCACTACCACTTACCACGTTGTAGTGTATAAGTGATTGGTTTTAAGAACGTTCTATTCAGCTCAAAAATAATTTAATTTAATTTATAAAATATTCATTCTGACTGATTTTAAGTTAAAGTCTTTGCCGTAAAGAGCACCTGAATTATCCACCGAAGCATAAATATTTGAAATTTACGGTTACAACATGTTCTGCGTGGAATGTCATCAAGGAAACATGTCCCAAAGAAGTTTGATTCTTACCTTAGTAGTCCATTGCTATTCATCATAATGAACTAAAATTTTCCAGATTTTCGTTACTCATCAGGTCAGGTTGGCCGAGCGGTCTAAGGCGCCAGATTTAAGCTCTGGTTCACAGTGTGAGCGTGGGTTCGAACCCCACACCTGACAATAGGTTAATTTTGGCTCCTCATTTTAATATTTCAATTGGAATTTTTGTCTTTTTGTACTCACATTATATAATACCAGAGGATATGGATTTCATTTTCCCGACATCTGACGAAAGAAAAGGTCGCTTCGTGGCATTAAGGAAGATCCAAAACTTATGAGCACAGGAGAAACGAGACAATATGCAAAAAAGGACGCTCGAAAATACCTTATAGATTTTGTTTGAACACATTATTCGCCGTTGAGGGAGGGGGGGGGGGATATGCTGCTTCCAAAAAAAAATTTAAAAAATATGTACTTTGCAAAGTTGATTTATGTCAATTTTCCTACACAACAACGAAATTACCAGAATATTTTCATTATGATCGCAGCACAATTTTTCTTTCGCACATAAAGAAATGTTGAAAATTCTATTGATTAATGATTGATTAAAAATCTCTTGCTTAATTGGCAAGCAGGCAAGGCAAGTGGAGTTGTGGGTCCTTTTTAAGCAATGTATGTCATGTTGCAATGAGGAATTTAAATCCGTAGGTTTTTTGTTCTTTCTTTAGGTTCTTTCTTTTATGCAGAATTGAATGAGAGTGCAAAATGAAAAATATGAAAATTCAGTTTTTTTTGTTTTTGTTTTTTTTTTTTTCATTGTAAGAGTACCAGAATGAATTGCTCAAATTGTATCGTACTGAACGAAAAACTTGCGATATATTACGCTACTATCTTTAAGGTGATTCGATGGACGCCATATTTCGTGTCAGAACGACGTGCGATAAATCGCATCGATTGGCTCTATTTT